>NW_021963960.1:0-35000 GCF_902167405.1 Gadus morhua | reverse complement strand
AATAAATTATATATTAATTTAACATCTAAAACAACCAAACCTATCCCCTGAATACTCTTGTATTTTGTTTTTTGATCCACGTTTAGTACCTATCGAGGCCAATGTCATTCAGCGCCCCTCCGGAACAAATCGACTGGCCAAGAAGAAGAATTTGAAAAGATCGGCGGGAATAGGCGGGGCTATACCCTGCTCACCGCAGGCCATAGAACAGCTACAAATTCCTTATAAAAAGGCCCGCAAGGACGCCACCCACGGCGGTCTAGCTCCGGAGAATTTTACCCATGTTATTCAGGCCGTTATAAATCCGCAAATCGCGCCACATGGAGCGGCATGGACTGATTCCAACCACCAAGTGATTGCGGACGTGGAGGTGCGTGTGTCGGCGGCGCCTACAGAGACAGTCGCCGTGCAACCGGATGGGACTATACAACACGGTAGGAAATTAAATGAAAAAAAAAAAAGCATGTGTATATTCTATAGAGTGCAATGATCATGACGGGAGTGATACTGATTTCTTTTCTTTTTTCTATTACAAATAGTCTATGGAGATCCCCAGTGTGCGCCACCAGCAGGGCTGACCGTCAATGATTGGCCTGGTCTTGACGACATCCTGGACGCGTCCTGGAATTCATCGCTGCTGGAACATAGCGACTTCACTCCAGCTCTGTGGGTCGACTCTCCAGCTACATCCGTAGAGGCTACCACCAGTGCAGAGCCTGTACAACACCACCAGCCTGCAGGCCCTGCATCTGGATCCCTACACGCCATTCAAGCCCCTATCTGCGACTCTCCGTGTATCGTGAGTCCTCATGAGGTAGCGGTGCTGCGGCTACCAGCCGGTCCCGCAATTGCTGATGGTGAATACTGGGCTGTGCCGCAAGATGCTAAATGGCGTAAAGAATTTGCTGATAAATTAGCCGTGTTAACTGCAACGGTGGCTGTAAACTCCTCAGCCATTGATCGTCAGATTAAACGTGGTGACAGTAGATACCAGGCTCTCGAAGAGCAGACGAAGCAGTCCTTCAGCGCTATCAGGCTCGAAAATGCGCGTGATCGGATGATTGCTAAATCCCCAAACACTGAAACCAGTAATGGACTTGCAATTGTGGACCTTCAACGTAAGCATTTTGCGGCCGCGGTAGCTGTGCGAGGCAACACGCAGGGCATAGCGAAAATTAGCTCAGTAGAGGCGTTAAGAGCTTCTAAAACCGCTCGAAAATTATGGTTAATGGAATCTACTTGCAAAGCTAACCTGGATGCCTATAGGGCATTGTGTACCGAGATGTCTGTGATGAGTGACACAGTAGCAAAGCTCTCGTTGAATGCTATTATTTGATTTGTGTTTTTGTTTTTGTTTTTTTCTTTTATCTTGTGGAGAGGGTATTTTTTTTTGTTTTAAACTGCATGTAATAAAACTTTTTTTTCATTTAATACCTGACTAATTAACGTTTTTTTTTTTTTTAAATATAATTTTTTATATATATATATATATATATTTTATTTTATTTTCTATCGGCATTAAAAAAAAAAACTATAGCCGTACACCATGCATAACGCCATTAGCCCTAGAAAAAGGAAATTCAAATCTATAGACGGTAATCCCAAGAGACGGCGTAGATCTGATAGTGGGGGTAGCATTATGGATTTAGAACTTGAAGAGATGACAATGCGGTATGACGCAACCGGCGATACGTCTCATTTGTCGGGCATAGGCCATGTGGTGGGTGGGGGTATGTATGCAGAAGGTTGTTTAGACAGGCGGGAAATATGTGTTGGCGTAGATAGAACTAGACGGGTGTTAATTGCAGCTGATGCACGGGGTCGTAGCATGGCTAATGCTCTATATCAGGCAGCACAGATAAATGTTTCGAACGAACCATGTCTAGATGACGTGGTGGGGCTAGAGGCACCAGGAGATTTAGACACAAGGGGTGTGTTGTATTCGGGGGGAAACACACGAGATGTACTTAACGCTGTCGGGGGGCGGTTGGATAGTGCACAAGAGAGTCTATACATATCCACACAGATCGATGTATTGCAGGGGTCGCAACGTGATGAAGGGGTTGGCGCGGGTTTTCAGGACCCCCCGGCCGCGGCAGGGGTCCCTATAGAGTCGAGGGGTGTGGTGTATGTGGGGTCAAACACGCAAGATGTACTTAACGCTGTCCGGGGATGGTTGGATAGTGCACAAGAGAGTCTATACATATCCACACAGATCGATGTATTGCATGGGTCGCAACGTGATGAAGGGATTGGCGAGGGTTTTCAGGACCCCCCGGCTGTGGCAGGGGTCCCTATAGAGTCGAATATACAGGTCGGTGGTGGTGGCGGTGGTGGTGGCGTGGGGGGTGGCGGTGGTGGCGGTGATGGCGATGCTGTTGTTGACGATGATGGCGATGCTGTTGTTGACGATGATGACAGTGGTGACGGTAGCGGTGTGGGGGATGGAGGTGCTGGTGATGGTGCTGCTTATGATGGTACACAGGTGTCTGCTGTAACGGGGGAAGATAATGGCGAGTTGCATACCAGATTATTTCCCCGGTTTAACGGCTTTGAGGTTAGACAGTCCATTGACCTGAGAAGTATATCCCTTGCAAATTTACAGGAGGTCCCTGATTTGATCAGGGAGAGACTGTCAGATGCCATAACAAGCTGCTCGCAAAGTGCAGCCGATGGTAGTGTCTTAAACGTGGTGCTGAGAGGTCCTTCATTGGCCTCTGATGTACAGGCTGTGCTCGTAACGGGTGACGATTACAATGAGGATTTGTTTATGGAGCATATTAGCCAAGTCATACAGAGCAACGACACAGGTCTGACGGATGATGTGCTAGAGCTGGTGGTCACAGGGGTCCACAACAAACGGGGTGGGGCACGTTTGAAGTTAAAAAACATTCCCTATGATGAAATCATACACAAGAAGAAGCTAAGTCTCTACACCCCGAGTAATACTCATAACAATTTGTGTTTCTCACTATGCATGACACATTTTCTGCATGAAGGGGTAACCGGGGGTGACACAGCGTCCGAAGAGACTAATTTGGAGGCGGCTCGCAAATTACACAGTGATCTGGGGTTTGACCCGGATCACTCTGTGGGTTTCTCGGATGTTTCCAAATTTGAGAGACATCTAGATGTTAAAATCCTGATATTTCATCATAATGACACATTCAGGAAGCTGGAGATGTTCCAGACACATACAGCCCAGCATCCTAAAACAGTATGGCTGTACCTCCATGATAGCCACTATCATTGCATAGAGAACAGAACGGCATTCTTTGGTACGGGATATGTGTGTGAATATTGCTACAAGGCCCATGAGGGAATTCTATTACACAAATGCCCGATCCATTGCAATGTGTGTCTGACAGTGTGCGATAGACTATCAGGTCGTACGATAAAGTGCAAGGACTGTAGTCGTATATGCCGCTCGCTGGTCTGCTACAACACACACAAGAAGCATTCTGCCAAACATGACATGATACCTTGTGAAAAGCTCAAATACTGCGATCGTTGTTGTAGACAGTATATCATATCGAAGAAGAAGAAGAAGAAGAAGAAGAAGGGGGTGGGGGAGGAGGAGGAGGAGGAGGATGAGGAAGGTGACGATAATGGTCACGTATGCAGCGATGCAAAGTGTCGTAACTGTGGGGAGCCGTTGCCCGGTGATGGAGTACATGATTGCTATATCCAGCCGTACGACAAGAAAAAGAAAAAGAAACGCGGGGGTGGTCGCGGGGGTCCATCGGATGACTCTGATGTCGACGTTCCGCCTAATAAATACATATACTATGATTTCGAAACGCGCATGCATGATGGTCGTCACGAAGCAAACTGTGTGGCAGCTACAACGTCTGAAGGCATAGAATGGTATGCTACAGGTCTAGGTTGTGTAAGCGAGTTTGTGAAACGCTACAGAAGAGGGGAGTATACGTTGTATACATTTGTGGCACACAACGCGTCGGGCTTTGATAACTATATCGTCCTGGATTACATGACCAAGCAGGGTATTAAACCCACTTTAGTCATGAAGGGTAGCAGAGTCATTTTGATGCGTGATGACGCCTACCATCAGAGATGGGTCGACTCGTTTAGCTTCTTGCCCATGCGATTGGCTAATGCACCGGCGGCGTTGGATTTTGATGATATGTTAAAAGGTTATTTTCCTCATAAATTCAACACACGGGCCAACGAGTCTTATGTCGGTGCCTACCCTGAGATCTCATATTATGGATATGATTCCATGACTAGCGATCAAAAGACAGATTTCGCTATTTGGTACAGATCTGTGCGACACAAAAAATTTGACTTTCAGAAACAGCTGCGTCTCTACTGTGTCAACGACGTGAGGATCCTATACAAGGCGTGTAGGATCTACAGGGAAAATTTCATAGAGTGTGCCACTATAGACCCCTTGTCCTATGCCACTCTGGCTTCGGCGTGCATGGCCACCTTCAAAAAGTCGTTCTTGAAGAAAAACGTCCTGGCACTGACCTACGAGGGTGTCTATCAGAAAAAGCAAAAGTCGTTCTCATGCGCATCCATCCAGTGGCTTGAATATCTATCCCACTCCAATAACATGGAGATTCGGCATGCTCTCAACCATGGAGAGGCTAAATATGGACCATTCTTCCTAGACGGACATGCACCGTCTATAAACACAGCCTATGAATTTGCAGGATGCTTTTATCATGGGTGTGAACAGTGCTACAACGCTGGCCACCAGAACCCTGTCCTCAGGAAGACCTATGGCGAATTGTGGGTGCAGTTTCACCTCAAAGTCGAGGCTCTCAAAAGAGATCATGGTTTAAGAGTTGTGGTCATGTGGGAGTGTGAGTGGCACCGTCTGAAAAAGACCAATGCTGCAGTGCAGGCATTCTTGGCTACTCTGAAAATACAACCTAGGATTGATCCTCGCGACTCTCTCTATGGGGGTCGCACCAACGCCATCAAAATGTATCACAAGGCCGTGCCCGGTGAGAAAATACGCTACTATGACTTTACCTCTCTCTACCCCACAGTACAGGCCCGCTGTCCTTATCCTGTAGAGCACCCCCAGATCATTTTCAGGAATTTTGGTCCTTTGGATGGGTATTTCGGCATCATCAAATGCACCGTGTTGCCCCCCAGAGGTCTTTACCATCCTGTGCTCCCCTATAGGTGTCATGGAAAGCTGATGTTTCCCCTCTGTGGTACATGTGCCACTGAGCTCAATCAGACAGACGCGTGTCATCACAGCAACGATGAACGGGCTCTGACAGGCACCTGGGTGACTTTTGAGCTACAAAAAGCGGTCGAAATGGGTTACGTGTTAATCCAAATGCATGAGGTGTGGCACTACCCCGAACGGTCAGAGACTCTGTTTAAAGGGTATGTCAAAACGTTTCTCAAGCGTAAACAGGAGGCTTCAGGATACCCCAGCACAGTGGACACTGCGGAGAAACAGCGAGCGTATGTGCAAAACTATCTGGCAAAGGAGGGTATACAGTTGGATCACAACAACATGTGTGTGAACAAGGCCATGCGTAATTGCAACAAGTTGATTCTAAACAGTCTGTGGGGTCGCTTTTCACTACGCCCAGACCTACCCACGTGTGAGCTAATTTCTGACCCTGAAAGGTTCACTCAGCTCATGTTTAGCGATAGCTATCACATTAGCCACTTTTGCTTTATCTCTGATGAAGTAGCCCTTGTACAATGGAAACATGTAGATGCACGTCTCGCGAGGGCACGGGATGTCAACGTGATTGTGGGGGCTGTAACCACCGCCCATGCCAGGCTCATGCTCTACGATCTTCTAGACAAACTACAGGAACGTGTCCTCTATTGTGACACAGACAGCATCATTTTTGTTTCTAAGGAGGGTGATTGGGTACCCCCTTTAGGCCCTTATCTGGGCGACTTGACCGACGAGCTAAATGATGGTGATCTGTATGGTACCGAGCAGGAGGATTACATTAGCGAATATGTCTCAACAGGTCCTAAAAGCTATGCATACCACACCCGTGCCCACAAGTCTGTCGTCAAAAGCAAAGGGGTGACTTTAAATGCAGCAAATGCTGAAGTGGTCACCCAGCAGACCCTGAAATGTCTATTGGATGATTTTGTCAACCATCGGCCTCAAACCCTCGACATCACCACCACCGTAGATACCATCCGGCGAGATAAGACTAGGTTTCTGCTTAAAAATGCTACGGTAGTTAAACGGCTTAGGGTGGTTTACAACAAACGCAGGGTCTTCCCCGACTACACCACGCTTCCTTACGGCTATTAACCATTTTGTTTATTGTTTTTTTTCTCTTTTTCACATGATCCATGTTTTTTCTTCTTCTTCTTTTTACATATTGTTTTCAAATGATCCATGTTTTTATTCATTTTATATTTTTTGAGGGGGGTATGCATATTGTGTTAAGAATTGTTTCATGTTCATGCTATTAGCTATTTTGTTTTTATTGTTTTCAAATGATCCATGTTTTTATTCATTTTATATTTTTTGAGGGGGGTATGCATATTGTGTTAAGAATTGTTTCATGTTCATGCTATTAGCTATTTTGTTTTTATTGTTTTCAAATGATCCATGTTCTCTTCTTTCATCTTTTTTTTTATTTTAATCATTTTTTTTTTATGCATCATGTATTAATGATGAATGACTGTGCTAATAATCATGTCGGCGTTAATAAAGAATGTTAACTGTCAAATGTTTCACGGTTCTATGGTCACAATACATCCGTCCATCAGAGGGGGTGCACGCAGACCGCAGAGATGGCTGCTGTACACACAACGTTCGACCCTAGACTTCAACACCCGTTCAGCATGGTAGTATCGGGACCTTCAAACAGCGGCAAAACCTACTTTGTCAAAACAGTCATTGAAAATATGGATCGGTTATTCTCAGAAAAGATTGAAAATATAGTATATGTTTACTCATGCTGGCAGCCCATATATGATGATTTGCTTAAAATAAGGAACATTCACTTTGTAGAAGGGATCCCCAAATCTCTATGTGATGATGCAATCTTACCAGTCCATACTAGAAATCTGCTCATTATTGACGACTTGATGAACGATGCATGCAATAATATAGAGGTTCAGTACGTTTTTACCAAATATGTACACCATCGTAATCTCAGCTGTATGTATCTGGTTCAGAATTTATTTATGCAGGGTAAAACCAGCCGTACAATTAGTCTAAATACCAATTACATGGTTTTGTTTAAGAACCCTCGTGACAAATATCAGATTATGTTGATAGCCAAACAGATGTTTCCATGCAAGACAAAATATTTTCTAGAAGCCTTCAACGACGCTACCGACATGCCTTACGGCTATCTGCTTGTAGACTTTAAAGCCATGACCCCGGACAACATGAGACTTAGAACAGATATATTGTCAGACCGACATGTTGTATACACTCAGAGAGTCAAAGTGATTAGCCCAAAAGACCATGTCCTCACGTATAAGTAGAAACCGTGAGCGTCTTAAGCAGCTATATAGCGCCCCTCCGGCTCAGCGTAAAGTTATCCTCAGGACAGCCAACGCCGACTTTATCAACTCGCTGTGTGAAATAGCCTTGAACATTTTACAGGGCAAAATACCTCTGACTCCACGCCAGCATACGAAATTGCGTAGACGAAAGAAGGACCTCAGAATACTCGCCAATAAAAATGTACTAATATCTAGAAAGAAAAGACTAATCAATCAGACTGGTGGATTTCTTCTACCCCTACTGTCTGTGGCCATACCGTTGTTTACAAGCCTGTTCTCAAGAGGCGGGTGATTATAATGGATCATACGCACAAGATGTATCTAGTTCCTCAACATCAACTCGATGCCTTAAAGCATACCCAACCCAGGGATTCTGTTAGACAGACTGCTGAAAATGAGCTGGATAAGGCCATTGCGATGGTGTTGAACACTCCCGATACAGACCTATATGAAAAAGCGGCCAGGTACGGAGCGGTCCTACAGCGTTATCTATCCATGATAAAACAAGGGCAACGCGAACACGGAGAATTAACTCTGTCACTTGCTGAGGGGGACCCAGTTCATACGCCTATGTCGGCCCGGCATGGTGTTGATGACGATGATGGCACCGGCGATCATATTTATAAGGATATAATGAAACATATACCCGTCAGAAGCAAGAGCAATACCAGACATATCCTGGACTCTTTAAAGAAATCTAAAAATGTTTCATGGACGGACAAGGGGGAGATCATATTACGAGGCGAAACTATTAAGGGGTCCCATATGTTTGATTTGTTAAAGAATGTTACCGCCCCTTACCATGTTGTCGAATCTGTCAGACCACAGGGCTGGAATGTATTTCTGAAATCTTTAGCCAGTAACAATATACCACTATCGTCTATCCCTAATAAGCAGCTCAGACAAACTGTAAACATGTATAAGCATAGTCCCGTCACTACGGACGACAATGCGATGGCCTCCGTCCCTGTCTCGTCTGATAAAAGGAGGAAACGCAAGCAGCCATTGTCATCTAATACTTCCCCTGGAATGCATATGGCCGGGTGGTTACCATTTTAAATCATGTATCTAAATGTATGTTTTATCCGTAAAAAATAAATAAAAGAAAACAGTACGACTAAAATGTAATCAAAATATTGTATTTTTTATTATCAATACAGAAAACAAACATAACAACACGTGTTACATGTTACATCCGCATACACATGACTGCACACACGTCATATCATGTTCATTACAGACATTAGGTTGTACACGGTTAACAAAGTCATAAACCTTTTCATCGTTACGGGGTAAATTATCCCCATACATTTTCAAAAACTTATGATAGGATACCCCTTTTTGCATATTAAACAAGAAAAAAACACAATGATGCCCACATGCTGTACTTGACGGATCCTGGACCTGTTGTGTAGAATGAACAACATCTATACAGTGCTGATCGAGAAAACGCTGTATGGTCTCAGGAAACTCAGAGTATGAGGGAGGGTTACCGTAGGAGTCGAAAAAGTACCCCTGTTTCTCATCTGTAATATAGATGGCTAGCCAATGTGCACCGGCCATATGCGAAGGTTCGGTGTTGACCACCATCATTACAGGTCTCTGATGAATTTCCCGGGGTAGGTGATTACACGGTAACGCGCCGAGAAAATATGCCTTGTGGGCCATTTTCTGACACACTGCTGTTAGCTCTATAGTATTCATATCGCACCGACTTTTTAGTAATAGTCCAACAGCACCTGCCGTCTATTTGATATTTCTATAACAGAATCATAAACTGCATAACATATCAAATTGACCGTTGTAGCCAGTGCTGCTCTGAATCGTGCCTCTAGCCTCACATTCCCTGTTCTGACTAGCGATACATGTTGCCCACAGCCCTCATCTGCCTCAAGGTTGAAACAAAATAATGCATACCCGTCCCCGAATTCCTTATGGTTAATAGCTATTTCTCTATCTTTGAGCTGACGACCTGTAGCCTGAATGAGCTGGAAATATTCTCGAGTATAGAGGCCATTTCTAAAGTCAGGCTGAAAGGGCTTAGAGGGGTATGCTTGACCGTCGCAATATAGGGATAAGAACTCAATGCCGAAATGTTGGAATCTGAAAGGATTCCTGGCATAGCTCCCTGTGAATGCTTCGTTATTCACAAAACCTATAATAACCATCTTGGGTATTTGTCCTAGAAATAGATTATCCTGTGTGCATATACGGCTGCCCGCTGCGATGGATACATTCTTTAGACATACCCTATCAACAGGGTATTTAACGTTAGCCTGGTTTAACGCACGGGCATGTGCCAGCTTGACGCCTGGTGCTACCGATACCTTTTTAATGAAAACATTTGCAGACACTATAGAGACACGGTATTCCACAGCACCATCGGACATGAGACAGAAATCATTTTTTGCTCTAATGAATCTCATACGGAGATCAACTCCGTTAATCATCAGTTTCTCCTGAAAAAACATATCGACGTGTATAGGGGATATCAGCTCCGCTATACGACTTCGCCCCGTATATTCACTCCTTGTCGTTAAGCCTAGATTGAGACCTCCAGGAAGAATCTCGTCCATATGTCCGTGTGTGTCTTTCTGGAATAGACCACAACCAAATTGGGTGTCTAATGTTCCGTTTCCATAGTTTAGCAGGCATTCTATTATGCCTCTGTACGGATAGGTGTTTGACGACTGGGTGATAAGCCTATCACCCAGAGTAATATCTACTTGGGAGAATAACGTGCATCCTGGATAGTTAATCAGTCCAACGGGTGCCGCCGGCGCCAAGTCTGTTCCATCAGGATTAGTAATCTTGATCCTCAGGTGTAAATACGTATTGTTTAGATCCATATAGTCTTCGCTACTGGCCGATACAAAGAACTCTATGGGGCCACCATCTGTTAGCGCTGATAGCGGGGGTATTTCAATATATGTACTTTTTTCTATCGATGTCTGCGTCATAGGCAGGGAGAAGAGATCCAGTTCGCTCTTAATGCACTCGTCTGACATGTTATGTAGCAACGCCATTGTTATTCAACCCTCCTGCTATACTAGATGAATATATCGTTAGCCGTCCCTCTAAAACGACGGGCTGCCCCCTTCCTGATCCTTTTAGGTTTGGCTCTCTTTTTGATGGATGCCAATCTTTTATTCTGTTTACGACGACGTGCTGGTGCACGGGTACGCCCACATCCTATAGGCGGATACTTTGTTGCTCTTCGGGCATATACCCTCATGCCTGCCCCCTGCTGTTTGGGCGTAGATGCAGCATGGGCTATGTTGGTCATAACGTCGCCTATAATATGTTTAGCAGCAGTCTTCAGATGAGGCTTTGCTATACTAACCCCTCGCCTAAATAACGGAATAGCCATTCTAAAGAGGCTACGGAACATCCCTCCGATGCCAGCACCATATTGTGTGCTGCTACCCTCATAGCCAGGTAGCCCACTCCCTGCTTGGTTTAAATAATACTGAACATATTTGTTCTCGTCGTAAGGCGGTCTATACCCCCTCATCCCTATAGATGGGGCTATGAATGCTACTGTTTTACAGGTCTAAAATGCAGCTTGAGTATCACTTTGCCGTATGTGAATTTTATATTTGTATTCTGGTCAGACTTTAGATCGATTTCAATATCTCCAAGAGGGTCTCGGGCTACGTG
This sequence comes from Gadus morhua, assembly GCF_902167405.1. Lineage (NCBI taxonomy): Eukaryota > Metazoa > Chordata > Actinopteri > Gadiformes > Gadidae > Gadus > Gadus morhua. The sequence goes on along the minus strand of NW_021963960.1, from coordinate 23,858 downwards.
TACGTAATGCGGCTTGTCGAACATGTGAATGCAGTGTCTCCTGCTGGTGTCGGTTATATTAATACTCCTTAGCAGGGGTACATAACTATCTCCGACCAGCTGATGGTCGACAATGTCGCTATATATGAACATGTTGTAACACCCCCCGTGAATATCGGTGGGATGGGGGGCATATGCTGCATACGATTTATGGGCATGTAGCTTGACACCTGTATCGAAACCCAGCATAGCAGCCAGTTTTCCTCTAAAGACGATAGATAGGTGATCGTCTCCTTCTACATAAATGCGGTTTCTAATACCTTCATGATGTAGTATAACTTTACTGCCAGGATTATGTTTGGTCCAAGTCTTGTTGATTTGTAGTAATAACGATCCGATACTCTCATAAAGCCCACCAACTAATAGACATGATGTCCTATGACCTGTTTTACCATCGTGAACGGTCATCGTAGCGTCCTCGGTAGGAAAACTATGCCAGCTGCATGGGTACTGAGCTTCAATTAGGCCTACTTCATAGGGTTGCTTGGTGTGTATAGATTTTGCTAATTTAGTTCTAAAATTCCATATCTTATTTTGCGGGTAGATCCCTGCCGATGCATTACTCGCTAGAGTCACATAGAAACCCCCAGACACCTCCTTATCCATCGTACACTCTGGTTATAATGGATTGTATGTCTCTTGTATGTCTCTTTACGCATCGACTAGTGTCTTTTCAGCTATCCACGAATTGAATGCCTCCGGCCACCCCAGCCATTTGACATATAGCAGATTCTTAGACCCCTCCCTTTTTCTATCTATAATCTTTTCTATTTTATACACCTTGTTTTTAGACACTATAACTTTTTGCAGCTCTTTCTCGTAAAATGTTCCATGGACAGGGGCACCTGCATAGTCTTGCAGCTTATAGACTGGAGGACACCTTGCAATGCGCTGCGATATTACAAAATATTCATCTGTAAACGTCTGCTCATACCCCTTTCGAAATGTAGCTCTGACTTTTGAAATTCTAACCGTGTCACCAACATCGTATCTAAACACCACCATCGGCTCTTGAGTGGTTTTGTATAGCGTATTAAACACTGTTTTCTCATTATCTTTATCAACACTGGCCGGGGTCATTTTTATCGATCTATGATATGAATGGTTATAAGCATGGACCATATCCTGTAGTTTATCCACATATCGTTTGGAGTTGGCAGCTGTTAAATATCTCCACATGCGGGTTTTCAGAGTCCTGTTGAAGCGTTCCACTATACTGGCCTTGGTCTCGTTAGATGTAGAGAAATGTTTGACATTGTACCGCTCCATCAAACGCTGAAAGATCTTGTTATAAAATTCTTTGCCAGCGTCAGTCTGCAGTTTATCGGGGGTACGCCCTTCACCGAGAATATCATCAAAAGCTTTAGCGACGTCGATAGCCCTCTTGGATGGTAACGGACGAACCCATGCATGTTTCGAGAATACATCGATACACGTCAACAGAAAATGCACACCATCATTTTCGGATGCATACTCTGCCATATCCACTAAATCAGCCTGGAACTGTCTATCTATTCCACTAACCAATACTCTATTTCGGCGGAAATGTATCGGTGCAGGTACATGCAGGGTGTAGGGATCCTGCTTCAGCAACCATTTCTTGATATATTTTAGTGGAGGTACTGCACCCTCACTATGCGCGAGGGCCGTTCTTAGTTTATTGATGCCACCGTAACCCCCTGGTCCGGAGGGATCATAATAAGTCTTATGCAGCCGTTTATCCATGTCGTATGCATGCAACAAAAAACGAATACTGAAACACTGATCAGAGTTATCCATCCTTTTATTTAAAATGTCTGTCCACTCAAAACAATTCTCAGATAAAGTCTACATGCAGTTTTATTTTTCTGCACCATTTTACAAGCCATCATTCTAGCAGTTCTAATACCCTCGGCGTTTGAGGCATTATTCAACTTCAAGACATCCGATACAAAAGCACATATACACATGACATGTCCGACGGTAAAACAGTCACCATCGGGGAAATGGGTAAATACTTCAGCTAACATTTGATCAGTAGGTTTATCACACAAGAATTTCATGACCAGATCATTCCAGCCCTTATACGTACATTTGATATATGCATTATGTTGGACATACGTATCATTTTCTATGGCAGCATACATCAAAACGGATAGTCTATCTGATACAATCTTGCTATCCGCATCATAGACATAAGAAAACAACACACCCATTATAAACGCCACCCACCACCACCACCAGGCTTTGGTTTGCAAAATGACAATGTAGGACGCCACATTTGTATGGCTTCATGTATCAGAAGCAGATGTTCATCGGACACACCTTCGGTGGTCAATGAATCCAGTTTTTCGGTATTATAGGTATTGCATATTAAATCACATAGATAAGATTCGACCACACCATAGATTTTTCCGGGGGACACAGTCAACCCTGTAGTCTTCTTTAGAACAGTTTCTAAAAGTAACAGGAAGGGGTGTCTGTCCAGGATGACACAAATGTCATGGTAGTGGGATTCGTAGTGATGATGTGTCGCTCCCTGTAGGCATGAATGGCGTCGTTGACTTGGACAATCACACTGGCATCCCCAGCAGTCCGCTTGCTTCTGATGGTTGATGATGGCCACCACACAGACCCCCGTGGTAAATCGCAGAACAGCCAGCGATGCAGGGTTTAAACGGATCTGTATTGATACAGGCCATCCGTCGTCTCTCACAGCAGTGTCCACCTCCAGCTCACTGTCCTCTCCGATGTGTAGGAAGGTCAGATTCAATCCGGTCAGATAGACGGCATACTCTTGAAGCCAGTGGGGTCCGGGTTGCACAGCCTTTAAATCAGCAGTCTCCATAGCCACACCCCCACCTTGAACATGTTCATCATTGACCTGTGCTGCATAGCGTATCAAAAATATACCATTAGAATATGAAAATAAAAAACACACGCACAACACCCACATATTAAAATAAGGTATAGCCTATCAAAAACACATTTAAAAAAGGAAAATAAAACACCCTTAATACTACTAGTATGTACCCTCCACCTTCTTATACATTGCGGGCATTTTCTAATGCTAGCATAACCCTAAACATACTCAAACACACCATGTACCCCATCATCAAACCCAGACGACTCAAACAGGCACATTCGGCATTCATCATCAGTTGTGCTCCATGGTTCTTCATTCGTCTTAGCCAAAGAATCAATCTCTGCAAAAATTCCACGTAGTGCAGACAGATCAGCCCACTGCATGAAAAAGACATTATCAAAATAATCAGCAGCTTCTAAAACACTGGCGCGTAGAGGAGAGCTACCGATGCAATGCATATCATAGCATTGTGGTAGCTCGTCTGTATCAACACCGCGTCTGAAAAAAAATGAAATCCTGTGGTCTCTTCGTATGATAGTTTGCATCCATGCGATGAATCCTCGATTCATACTGAAAGGCGCATGCCAAACGATGTTGAATCCTCGGATCATACTGAAAGGTCCAACGGTATTCATGGGGTCCCCCATGCCATGTACCCTCGTCGCCGTCTAGCATGGGGCATAAATTCTCCAAGAAAAAATTCCACTCGTGAACGTTCATCCGCCACTCTGTAGCACAATCGTTAACTTTCAAAATAACACAGCCATCGACCCATGATATTACATACTCCAAGCCGTATTCGCCAACGTGGGTGAATGAATCCCCGGCACTCCGGTCTCTCAAGCCTAAAACAGGCCTCGTTCTTTTGAGTGGAGCATTAAGCAGTACCGCATCTCCACAACTATCGACATAGTTAGACACAGGCGTACTAGCGTTGGACATACCATCAGGCATCTGGTTTTCAATGTCCTCATTGCTCGACACAGAGTCGTCCATGGCGGGGGAAGACAGCGGCGACGGGGTACGAGGGCCCCTATGCAAACAATAAGGACTATCTGATCTATGGGTTTCTTCTGATGAGCAGTCCATGTCGAATGAAAAGAATACTGCAGCCAACTTGATGAATGCGGGGACCCTACAGCAGCCGTCGCCCCCTTTTTATACTATGTTTACGACCCGCCATAAAACATAAACAGGAAGTGTCTGTCTATACAGATCCCGCACCCCAGCGACCCCTGCAGGTTCACCACTGGAATTACACCTGTCATCCCTACACAATGGATTTTATGACCCGTCATAAATCATAAACAGGAAGTGGCTCTTGTGAATAGGGATACCCCCCTCCACCCCCACCCTCCCCAACCGGAAGTGCGTTCAGATCGGAATGGACCCAAACAGTACATAATATCTACTACTCAGGACTGCTAGAGAAACGCCTGACATTAAAGGCACAGCGAGCGCACAGTCACCTCCGCCTGCCACGGTGGCAGTTTAGAGAACTCCCGCCTGCATGTGACCCACATACTGGTTCCGAGTTATCCCCACATCAAGGGTTGGCGTCATGTAGGAGAGTGGGCGGAGACGGGCTGACTGAGGTGCACCGGTTTTGATTGCTTTGGGGTAATGCCGCGTTTAATCATGTAGAATGCAAAGTATTAGAGTCATAGAGTTAGCGCAAAATTTAGGCACAGTATGAGGATGTTCGTATGCTGTGCTGCCTTTGTATTGGTTGATGACCGCTTGCGTAGACGTTAAGAACATGACTAGACAGCGAGTCAATCTAGATTGAAGGGGGTGGTGCACGATGCATTTAATCTAGATTGACAGTCAATCTAGAATGACTGTGTCGTGCACCATCTTCAGAGGTAGCGGGGTCTACATCTGTCCTACAACCATTGTCCCGTGCTGCTGGTCAATGAACAGCGTGGGTGTCGGGTGATGATGTATGGAGATGATGAAAGACACTACAAAACATAACCAAATCCTGGGCCTTATCATAGTCATATGATTCATATTAGTCAAATAATAGGACAAATTAGATATCAATTAGGTAACAGAGCAGTATATTCGGTTGTGTCGTAGTGTGCAGTATGCACGCTATTCATCATACAGACTGCAGAGTGTTCGCCTGCTGTTTGCCAATGTTACACTATAGAAAAATAACAATGCTTTTAAAAACAGCATTCAATCATTGGTGAGTCGTATGTTAGAGACTAGGGGATTATTCTCTTGTGTGTTGTATTTGGAAATGAGCGGTATATTGCACGTTATTGAATGTGTTTTGTTTTTTTAATTGGTGTTATTGTTATGTGGGTTGCATTTGAATTGAGCAGAATTGTATGTTTGTTGGTGTTTTTAATTGGTTGGCAGATTGAAATGAGGGTTATTTGTACCTTAGTGTAGGTTGAAGAGAGAGCCATTGTATTTTTGTTTTACGGTAAAAATAGAGGTTATTGTATGTTGTATGTTCAGGTAAGGATGTATTGTGTAATGGTGTATCCTGGGTAAGGGATGAGTTTGTACATGGATTGTATGGATTGGTAGTAAACAGCGGTTTTTATGTCTGTTGTTATGGTCCCTCAGGGCCCCTCTCAAGCTGCTGTGTGACAACATGAAGAACCAGATCATCTCTCCGGGCGTTTTTACGGCCTGTAAGTCTGCTTCTGGTTCCTTCAAGCGTTTCTTCTGCTTTATTTTAAAATGTATCCGTTATACACAAAGTCAGCAAAAAGCTAATAAGATATCAAATAACCAAAGGAACGTACATGAGGTCATTGGATGATCAGTAAATTGAGGAAGGAAAATTTGCATCATTTCTAATCACTCATGGGACACGCAGATACAATAATTATGAAGAATCTCCCCTTAAATGCTTAATTTAACTACCTTTTTTTCATCTGGACTCAGGATTATGGTCAGATGGACTAGATCATCTGTGTAGAAGATGCAGGTGTTTCACAATATGACGAAGAGGCCAGCAGGGATAGTCTTTCTGAGCAGTAACGGCCCTTTTTTACTCGCTGCCAGAAAATCTTCAGGATGTGAAGGGGTATCATCTTACACAGCCAATCAGGGTCCTGTCACGGGTACAGGGATGTGAAGGGGTATCATCTTTACCCAGCCCATCACGGACATGTCCCGGGGGCTGTGATAGGGGTATCGTCCTTACCCAGCCCTCAGAGAACATGTCCCTGTGGACAGGGATGTGAAGGGGTTACTGATAATATAACCCAGGGTTCTTTCTGGATGATTGTTGCTATTTCACTCCCCAGAAAGTCTGAATAGAGGCAAAAAACATGAGCATGTTCCACCATGATCTGCCCACCGTCCCTTTTTAGATGCGCAGCTCGGTGAGCCTGGGAACCAGACGAACCTTGCCAGCTCATGCTTTGATCTTGCTCTGACATATGCGTGTGGCCCCCACCCCACGCCCCGGGTTTGGCCACTCACATCACAAGCGTTTATCTGATACGTGGCGAGTTTGATACGATGACTGCACAGAGTTGCGCACTATGGGAGCGCCGTTCAGGCATTTTCAATGAACACTCTACATGGCTGCAGGTCGTGTGTCGCCAATCCGTTGCTCTGATTCGTGGCTGATCTATCCAGTTGGCGCCAGAGGCTTTTTGGTCTTCACCCCGCTCTCTTGGATTAGAACCTTTAACCTTTAAAACAAGAATAATCAAGAGGTTTTTATTTACTGGAAAAGTCCTGCCCGCTCATTCTTTTTCTGAGACTTTGAACAAAGCTTAATAGGCCTCATTAAAGATCCATGGATAAACGTTGACCTTTTTAGCCTAATCCTGGCAAGCAGACTCCTACAGCATTGGTCAACTCAGAATAATTAACAACGAGGATAATGTCAGCCAGGGCGAATCACGCAGAAAGAAATACATTAGGACAGATCGGGCTCAGTTTGACATCTAAGAACTATTCCCCAGAGGGGAAATTAACCGAAACACCTGATAAGTTTTCAGCCTATACCTTTCAAATTAACATTGCTCATAGTTTTTTAATGTCTCGCTCACATCATGTTTTATTAGTCTACCGGTTAACAGTATCGTGTTGAAAGCACTTTTATTTAATGCATAAGTACTTACACTACCGTTCCAAAGTTGGGGTCACTTAGAAATGTCCTTATTGTTTAAAGAAAGCAATGTTTTTTTCAAGGACAATAACATTAAATGAATCAGAAATACAGTTTTAGACATTGTTAATGTGGTAAATGACAGGAGGACGGCAGATTTTTTATGGAATATCTACACTTGGTGTACAGAGGCCCATTTCCAGGCAACCGTCACTTCCTGTGATCTGATGGTACATTGTTTAGCCAATCGTGTTATAAGGCTAATTGATGATTAGGAAAACCCCTTATGCAATTATGTCAAGCACAGCTGAAAACTGTTGAATAAAAGTGTAACTTTAAATAGAAAGCATGAAGGTGTATGGGTGACCCCGAATGCTTTGATCGGTCGTGAATGCAAAGTGCTAATAAAGCTTTGTTACTTGTGATGGGCGCGTGGCGTGCAGGGCTGGCGTACTGCCGCCACCTGTCCACGGTGAGGACACACCCTCTCGGCACTGGTGAACCACGCCATCGTGGAGCCCGACTGCGCCCGCCGACGCCAACGCCGGCCTGACCCCCCGCGTGTGGCGCCTCTTCCCTGCAGGGACCGCACCGTGAGTCTTGCACCGCCCCCAGCGACCGCTCCACCTCTGAGCCTCCAGTACCTACCCCCTCTCACGCCCACTGAACACACACACACACTGTCATATACACACAAAGTCACACTCACACACACACACACACACACACACACACACACACACACAGTCATACACATACTCATACATGTGGTCAAACATACCATCATACACACACACATACACGCAGACATAAACACTCATACACAGTCATACTCACACACACACACACAGTCATAAACATACACACCCACACATGCACACACATTTACACACAAACACGTACACTCAAACAAACATACAAACTCACATGCACAAATGCACACATACACATGCTCTGACATACTCAGAGGACACACGCCATCCACACACATATGCTCAGACATACACCAGACACACAACACACATACAAATACACATACTCATACACATACAAATACACATGCTTGTACACACACGTGCTCAGACATACGCACCCACACGCAACCGTAAACATCCACGTCCTCTCCCTCCCTCTTTCTCTCCCCCTTCTCTCTCCATCCCTTCCTCTCATCTTGCGTTTCTTGCACCTCTGACTCTCATCCATATTCATCGTCTGCTAATCATGGCCTCATTATTAGTCACACGCAACAGTATGCGCGAGGCGTGACTAATCCTCTGTCAATCGTGGAGTCCTCTCCTCTAAGTGTTGGCTACTGCAAATCAGATGAGTGTGCCTGGTAAACACAAGCCTTTAATTACAAAATCAGCGCCACATTAGCACTATTTATTACCACATTTCATCTCATATTAACGGTACAATTATTTTTTATATTTCAGGTGCAAAGCACATGCAAACACCATAGGTTTTTTAAAAGGCTCTAATACGAAGAACTTGTTGGCAAATTATGAAGTGTGACACAGATGCAGAAGATCAATACAAAGCTCCCGCTATTAAATATAATGAATCACTTAACCAGTAGATTTTTTTTTGTTAGTCAGGGCTTGAGAGTAGCCGTAGAACATCCATTAGTGATTATCGTTAAATCAATTGGTAGCCCTAACCCAGTACCAAACCTCCGCCATGCACATGGGTGTCTGAGTGTGTGTGTGTTCTTACAGACTAATGAAAGACGGTTTCAGTGTTCCTCACTAGCAGCGGACCCAAGATTGAGACAATCAGGTGTAGGCCGCATCCCTAGAGAGCCAGGAGGTCCACTTTGCAACTGTCTTGATACAGGCAGGGCATAAGGTCTCTTTGCCTTTTTCTATCCAGAAATGTTTTTTGTAAGTGTTTCAGAATATGGCATGATTTAATGGGTTCTAAGTTCATTGAAGCATTAGCATTGGCAAAACCCAAACATTTTCTAGTCTTTCAGTAGCTGCTAATGTACCGTAACATGCCTAGTCCTGTTTGACCCTTTAAAAACATGTGTTGCCGTCCACAGGCCTATGAGGAGAAGGAGCTGCTCCGATTGGTCTACTTTGGGGGTGTGGAGCCGTCGCTGAGGAAGGAAGTGTGGCCTTTCCTCCTGGGTCACTACCAGTTTTCAATGTCCGAAACCTGAAAGGAAGGAGGTTTGTGTTTGACCTTTGAGCGAGTGAGTGAAATGCCCCGAGCAGATCTGTTGTGACTGCGCGCTTGCATCTGTTTGATACTAGTTCCATTTTACGCCGCTCCTGCCTCATCAGGGCATCCCTTCACTGATTGTTTAGGTCCACAACAGGCACGTGAATGCAACCGTTGCCAATGGCGGAAGAAACACAGGGAGGGAGGGAGGGAGCAGAGAGGAAGGAAACTTTGTATGGGGCGGGGTTATTAGTTGACCGCAGCTTTCTAGTAACAAGACACACAACCAACAACCCATGTGGACCCGCTCTGCTGCGTCCTAACGGACATGTTCTCTGCGGCGCGGCCAGGTGGACGAGCAGGTGAAGGCGGGCTACCAGCGGACCATGGGCGAGTGGCTGGGCTGCGAGGCCATCGTGCGCGAGCGGGAGAAGGAGCAGCACGCGGCCGCCATCGCCAAGTGCTCCGGGGCCAGCGTGGACGGCTCCAGCCAGCCGCTTGTGCACCGCGACTCCACCCTCAGCAACGAGGTGTGGAACAGGGGCGGCACGCACGCACGCATGCACGCACGCACGCACGCACGCACGCACGCACGCACGCAAACACATCAGGGAAATGTGGTGGTGTTGACAACCGTTTGATGGTGTTGACAACCGTCAACACCACCAAAGTACCCCGACACACACACACATGCACACATCAGGGAACTGTGGTGATGTTGACAACAAGCCACCACAGTTTACACACACACACACACGTACACATACATACACACACACACACACACACACACACACACACACACACACACACACACACACACACACACACACACACACACACACACACACCACACACACACACGTGAGGGTGTCTTGACCGTTATCGAGGTGGTGCCAAGTCACGTTCTTTGCTCGTACATCACAGGTTGTCAACCAATACAAAGCAAGGGGGGTGTCTGGGCAATTGTATCTGAAACATCCTACCTGCCTACCTAGACCACTTATTGTGTCTCCTTGGCGTTCTGTCCAATCACAATGCAGGCTGAGATTGATTAGGCCATGTGGCTGATCTTGCTACTTTGATGGGAAATTCAGGTGACAATGTTTGATTGTTTATAGACATGTGGGTAAGGATATGGGGACACACACCGCGCTTTGAAAATAGAAGATTGATACAGGAAGGTAAAAGACAACAATATAAGTCACCAGCAGAATATGTCCTTTTTATGCGAGCAATCCCAGTGACCCAGCTGTGTGTGAGCCGCGTATCAAGCAGGGATTCTCTTAGAGTGACTGTTCAGAGCGTTTTGGAATCGAGATGCAATCGATTCCAAAAACCAAACTAGTTCTCAATAAGACAGCGAGTGGATGGTGAGGAGGACACTAGAATCAACTCTGCAATCTTATTTCAACACTCATAGAGAATCATCGTCTGGCTAGGTTGAACAGTACGTAATGCGTCCATGCTCACCAGTCCATTGTTCCTCGTATAGTGCGTTTCTTCGGTGGATTAAGCACTTTACACGTTTCATCCTTTATCCTTCCTATCAACCAATCCTATCAATCTCATTTGGTGATTGAGTCAAGATTTACCCTGAAAAACCATGATCATTACACCATGTGGATTAATGTGATTCATTATAAGGCCGTCATGGACATTGCTAGACAGAGAGCTCAGGGTTTCACCCTACTTTTTATTACTGAGTGTCCCTAGTGTCTGGCGCAGTCTGCATGCAGCACAAGAAGTGTTCCAATGAGGTCCAATCAGAGTAATGAAGTCATTGTGATTCCGCCTCTCCTCCAGTCTTCCCAGAGCTGCAGCTCTGACCAGCAGAGTCTGGCCCGTCTGCAGAGTGACTCCAGCAGCAGCACCCAGGTATTACACCCTGTGAGATGATGTGTGATATACCTCCATGCTGTTTGTCATGTCGTAGTATAGGCTGCAGGATCAGGATAAGGTTTGTAATTGCGGTATGCACCTCGCAATGATTGCACATGGACACACAAGATTCTAGCGCCCATAGCAGGAAATGCCTTTGATGCTCTACAGCGCTTATTGCCGAGTTGTAACTGTTTGTAATTAGATTTTAACATAACAGGAGTACAAAATCTGATATATACATGAAATAGTTTTAGGATTTTCTTTGTGCATTCATTTCTATGGTTTGCTTATTGCATGATTCAGCTTAAAGGTGACATATTATACTACCAGGTGTGAGTGAGATTAGCCGTTACAAGCCGTTTTGGAAATCGGCACACAAAAATGATCAGTCTACAATCAGTCTACCAGCCTACCCAGTGGACTGTAGCAAACGTTGCTCATCTGTCCGTCATACATCTAGGTGGACCCGCCCACTTGTTACCTGGTGGTATAAGATGTCACCTTTAACATGCCGTGCGCTGTGCAGCGTCTTCTCTAAGTTTCCTCCACATCCCTCTCTATGAGTCTTTCATGTCCGCTAAGTGTGTGGAGCCAGCGCTCCGCCGAGGGGCCCGCGGCCCCCCGCTGCCCCCCTGCAGCAGCCCGCTCCCCTCTGACTTGTTCTTGCAGGTCTTTGAGTCGGTGGAAGAGGTGGACCAGATCGAGGCCGAGGCGGAGACCAAGGGCCCCGGGGCCAAGCAGGCCCCCCGGGTCCCCAACGGGGTGCTCCAGAACGGGGTCAGCTCCCCCGACTCCGGGCACCCGTCCTCCCGCAACTTCTCCGTCACCTCGGGCCTGTCGGACGTCTCCTTCAGCACCGAGGACAGCGCCTGCGTGCCCGACCAGGGGCCCCGGGCCGCCGCCGCCCCCCCTCCGGAGCGGGGGACCCCTGGGGACCCCCAGGCGGTTCACCCACCCATCACGTCGGGAGACCTCAGAGATGAGGAGAAGCCCTCTGAGCGGAGGAAGAGCCGTGGAGCGCCGGGGGTTGTGGAGGCCCGGGCGGAAGGGGAAGGGGAGCAGCCGGGGGCGGCCGGGGCAGAGCAGGCTCCAGACGGACACACGGACACAGTGGAGGGGGAGGGCCAAGAGCCCACGCCACCAAAGGACGCCTCCCAGTCCGAGGCCGCGGCCAGCCAAGTGCCTCAGGGGGACACCGACAGGAACGCAGAAGGAGAAGAAGGCGCTGGGCCAGAACAGACGAGGGAGTTCAAATCCAAAGAGGCAAAGGCCAGCTGGGCACCGCGAGAGCTGGTGTCCGACGAGGGAGACGAGGTCGTCGCAGGAGGCGAGACGGAGGAGGCGGAGATCCCTGCTGCACTCAAGAGCCTCCTCCTGACCGGGCCGTGCCCAGCGGAGGCCTACCGCCCCGCCCCGGGGCCCCGGGCTCCCAGCGACTCGGAGTCCGAGTCCCCGTCGGCCATAGAGATGGAGGACATCCCCAAAGGCAGCGTGTCCACGGGGCCGTGGGACGGGAAGGGCCGGTGTGAGGGCTGGTCCTCCTCAGGGGAGCTGCGGGGGGAGGCCGGGCCAGAGGGAGCCCGGTCCACCCTGTCTGAAGAGCCCAGAGGGAGAGCCTCTACCCCCCCTGCGACCCCCCGGCCGAGACCCAGGGGCCGAGGATGAAGTGTCCTCCCCGGTCGAATCCAAGCCCGCCTACTCCGTACGTGTGCACCTTCGTTACGCCCTGTCCTTCAAGACGCTACAAGCCGTTTTGAAAATCTGCCTCTTCCGACATCCCAAGTGGACCCGTCCACCTAGATGTGTGCTAGATGGTCAGTCTACCAGCCTACCCAGTGCACTGTAGCAAACGTTGCTCATCTATCCGTCACAGATCTAGGTGGACACGCCCACTTGTGATGTCAGAAGAGGCAGATTTTCAAAACGCCTTGTAACGGCTAATCATACCCACACCTGGTGGTAAAATATGGGACCTTTAAAACATCACCGTCTATAGTTCACACACTTCTGAGCGTTTACCCCATTTGATCAAATATGAATTGAAACAAACCGATTATATTTAACAGCGTAGTTCAAGGGTTGAACTCCAGCAGCAGGACTTCCCTGAGCTGATGGTGGGTGGATGGCAGCCGTGTGGTGGCAGGAGGCGCCTTGGATTAGGTGTGAGCTGTGTAGTGACCGGCCCTGTGTTGACCCATGTTGCAGCAGGAGCTCCTGGACCTGTACACACTGAACCTGCACCGCATTGACAAGGACGTGCAGCGCTGCGACCGCAACTACATTTACTTCAGCCCCGCCAACCTGGACAAGCTGCGCAACATCATGTGCAGGTAAAAACAAATAAAAATGGTTTCCGCATTGCTTTGCCCAACGTTTCGCAGTTACATAACAATTGAAACCTTTAAATCTTATTACTAACAAACCATCCATTATCAAATACATAGAGGAATAACTTAAATGTGCCTGTTGTCAGTTATATCTGGCGCCACCTGGAGGTGGGCTACGTGCAGGGCATGTGTGACCTGCTGGCTCCTCTCCTGGTCATCCTGGACGACGGTGAGTCAACAGTTCATTACAGTGCCACCATGTGTTTACACCTGGCTTGTCAGACGACCGTTTGCATTGACACAACACCTGAGGCTGTCTCTTCTCCACCCACCCTGTGCTGTTACGGCTCGCCAGAGGCCATGGCCTTCAGCTGCCTTCACCCAGCTCATGAAGAGGATGAATCACAACTTCCCACACGGAGGCGCGATGGACACACATTTCGCCAACATGCGCTCCCTCATCCAGGTGAAGAGCGCTGTTCCCCACACCTGGTGTCCTGGTTTCTTGTGCTCTCAGGGCCGTCTCTCTGTCGTGGTCGCATGTATGTGGGTGACACTCACCACACTGCCTTTTATCTCTCTGTACCTCCCAGATCCTGGACTCTGAGCTCTTTGAGCTGATGCACCAGAACGGGGACTACACCCACTTCTACTTCTGCTACCGCTGGTTCCTGCTGGACTTCAAGAGAGGTCGGCAGATAGGTTTCCTCCCGCCGTAGACCTGATGCCAGACTGAGAGACAGCCATTGCCGTTCTCCAAGGACCGGGCACCGATTTTGATTAAAATCTCACTCTCCACGGTTTCACAGCTCCCTCAGGAGCATCTTATAAATTCATATAATATTGTGGAGTTAAAGTGTCTTCCGTGCGTTAACTGAAGTATAAAGTATCAAAAGCTGTATTTGGCCGAATAAGTAGCGAACACATTGGTGAAACCATGCATGTCTGGATTAATAGCAGCATTGTCCACAACCACTAGTCAACCTCGGCATTGTAAAATGAGATGGATGAAGATACGCCAGGAGTCTACAGAATCGAATGCAATGAAAACAAAAAAGGCATCTTGAAATTATGAACCGAGTACATATTCACACGAGTCACAAATCGTTACAATAAGATTGTTGTGAATCCTATCTTCTGGGAGGGGTTCACACAGCAGGTGGCGGGAGATGACTGGGGTTCTCTTGATGCTTTGTCCCTGCAGAGCTGGTGTACGACGATGTGTTTTCCGTGTGGGAGACCATCTGGGTGGCCAAGTACGCGTCCTCGGGTCACTTCGTCCTGTTCATCGCCCTGGCGCTTGTGGAGATCTACCGGGACATCATCCTGGAGAACAACATGGACTTCACCGACATCATCAAGTTCTTCAACGGTATGTTCCCCGGGCTTCAAACCTCAGCTCCACTGTTATTTCAGGGCACTAAATGTATGTGTATCCTTTCGGTCTCAGTAGCATGGTATGCAGTATCCAAACCGTGCTCGGGTTCTTGCCCAGTTGACACAAGCATAAATGGAAACATGGATATTTATTTTTTAAGCTATGACGTTTATACGATACAGGAGGAAGTGAATTACAGCATAATATTTGCTTGCGCTGTACAGTAATATAAAGGGCTTATATGCACCATGTAAACTACCACAACGTCAAGTCGGTGCGTTTGGATGCAGCCATCTTGTGCTGTTAGAGTTTAGCCTAGCTGGAAGAAAAATAAAGGAGCTTCATACTTTTTTACTATTATTTACACTGCTATACTATTTCCGAAGTTCTATAACTTTGCAGGAAACAGACATTAGCATTGTTCACTGCAAATCTCTAGATAATCTGTGTGTTGTTGAATTTTGTTTAGCTGTTTGTTTGTTTATGTCTTTATACATTTACAGCAAGTCACTTGTTTTGTTTGTTTCCAGAAATGGCCGAGCACCACAACATCAAGCAGGTCCTGCCTCTGGCCCGAGAGCTAGTGTGTAAGGTTCAGATGCTCATTGAAAACAAGTGAAACTCCTTTCCTCCTTGATGTTACGTATTAGCTTTTGCAGCAACAGAGCACAGCAATTTAAAGTCGCAATGTGTAAGATTGAGCTCTTCCCAGTAAGTAGGCAGGAGTCTTTCAGAATAAAAACAAACTCCATAACAGTTTTCGGTTCACGCTTTCGTTAACTGGCTCTGCAACTGTCTGATGCGCCCCAGCGTTGCTCGGCTGGCCGGGGGTGGGGGGGCTTTGGGAGATTCGATAATCAGATTAGACACGCCCCGTTGTTTACAAGAAAACATGTTATAGTAAACAAAGACAGAGGTACGGGTTTGGCCAGCTATTTTTACTTGTAGACTATATCAGATAAAGGATGTGATTTTATTGATAACATTATCGAAATCACTATTGATCAGCATTGACAAGGTAATTTGAAATTTGAAGCTAGTTTAAATGTTACTTATTGCAACTTTAATGAGATGCCACACAAGCATACACATGCAAGAACGCACACACACCCACTAACACACACACACAGACCCAACCACCCACACACACACACACACACACACACACACACGCACACGCACACGCACACACACACATACATACACACACATAAACACACATATACACATACAGAAACACACACAGTATACAGTCAGGTTGCTCCTGTATGTGATGTCAGCTGGTGTATAAATGTGTAATTCTTCTGTCGCTAATTCTAGATCCAAATATCTTTTGTCTGAAAAATGTTGTCTGTTGAGTGTCGATGTTTACCTTAGTAAATTATATTTTTTCTTTTAAATAATTAGAGTTTTGGTTGCACATTTTTTAACCAAATGGATACTTGTCAACTAATGTCTTTATTAATGAAGAAAACGGTACATGATTCAAATATGTATTTAGAACTATTTTAATATAAGGTACTGAAGAAGAAGTTTTACTAAATCACCAGATTATCCTAATTATACGTGAGACCTGCAGACACTGTTTCAATGACCACATAATTTCTATATTTCAGAACCCATTTCATCTTAAATACAGACATAGTTTAAAATAACCCAATTCCTGTGGTTATGATCCAGTGCAGAGAGATCCTGTGCGTCCTATTTAAAGCTGCAGTTTGTACCTTTTCCACTGCAGTCGTGACTTCTGGTTATAATGCTAGCAATGTTGAAAGAGTGACATGGTAAGGTTGTATTAACATACAGTAACTACTGATACTCTGTGTTCTCATTGTGCCCCACCCTTGCCTATCGCCAATAGTATGTCTGTGTATGTTGTGTGTGAATTGGATTGTAACCCCTCCCCCCCCCACCCAAAAAAAAGAATAGAAAATGAGGTTATGAAGATGACAGGAACTAAAGTTATGACCCATAGATAACTACATTGATATCAAAGTGAATTAGTCATCTCTGTACAGAGCTATTAGGAGGACATTTTGACAGCTCTATTATTTTGTCATTTTTATTCAACATCAGGGCAATCATTTTATGACGTTTCTATTGTAGTGCTGCTGGCATTCTTTGTGACTTTAATTCAGTGTTTCCCTACATGCATCCAGCAGTGGCCCAGCACAGCGGATGGACTACAGTCAACCCTGCATTTGTTTTTATTAGAAATTATGTTGGGCGCCCCAAATGCAATTTGCTTTATTTAATATCATGGGTGCCCCCAACTGCACCCTGCTCAATCGTTACATCCTCATTATGGCATTGGTGGAAAATACTGATGGCAAAATAGTATTCTAGGAGCTAGAAGAAGAAAAAAAATGCATGATGACACTAATGGTCGAATTATGGTAGGAATGGACATAGACTAAAAGTAGGTTTTAATAATAAGTAGCCTCCATATAAGATTGTATAAAACAGAAGCAACAGTATTATGAAACCCAGAAGGAGGGATGGCTACGAGTTGCTAACTTATAACTGCATTTGATTATATAATGCCAAAAGAATGTGGTTGTGCGCATAGTGCACTTGCATGCTTTCCTAGTAGGTTACATTTTGAGCAAAACACATGAGATGGTGGCTGTTGGAATGCAGCCCAGCATTACTGGCTCCATCGGGGATCCATCTAAAACACATGAGATGGTGGCTGTTGGAATGCAGCCCAGCACTAATGGCTCCATCGGAGATCCATCTAAAGCTCTGTGGGCCCGACCACACGACATAGTGCAACTACAGAAACCAGAGCACTGCTGCTGGAAACATCGTAAAGGAAACACTGCATTTCATTCATTTATATAGTTATTATTATTATTATATGATATTATTATAATTGTGTGATTATTATTATTGTTATCGGCATACACAGTAAATGTGGGAACTAGATGAGAAGGAATGAAATCATGTTGTCTCAGATAACTTATGACACTATTTTTCTTATCACAGATATTACAAAAGAAACATGTGAAATATCAGAGAACCATGAAGAGAACTATTTGCAAAAATGTAATGTGTACGCGACGTTGACCACGGTTGATTGGCAGGTGGTTTCCTCTGCACATTACACATAGGCCAAACTTGTTTTTAAAGCTAAGAACAGAAACCTTAAACAAAAAGACAGAAGATGGGATGCTGCTATGGTTTAGGGCGAGTGCCTTCCCACTGAAGTAGCTTTTTTAAATGAAATGTAGACGTGCTTTCCACTCTTTAACGGCTGATGTAACGTTGAGGAATATTTATAGTCTAGCCACAAGTCGTTTATTGTGTCAAGTGTTGTTTTCATGAATGTGATGAGATTAATTGCGTTTAATATCGGTGGTTCCTTCCAAAAAGGGCATTTCTTTTGTAAAATGAAATGATTTGCTAACATCTAGGTGTTTATTTATTCATTCAACTGCTGCTTTTGTTTGTAAAACTATAACCTTGCTGGTGTTTAGTTCTGAATGTTTGTGGTAAAACAAATTATCTTTAAAATGGCATATTAAATGGTATATGTTTTTATAAAATGATTCAGGTCTTTTTTTTAAGAGAGTTCCTTCCACAATCACATATTCTAATAGAAAGGAATAATGCTCACGTGCAATGAAGATTAATTGCGATGTATGTTGTATTGTTTTTCCATGCTGCCTTTACAGCTAAGGGTATGTATAATAAGCTATTAATCAAAGAGTCTGCTGTTTTAAAAGGCAAAATATCAATGATCTGAAAACAAAAGAGAAGGCTTTTGTTTTTGCAGGGTCAGCGCCAGCTTCCATATTCTGGGGGGGAATTTGGTCTCGCATGCAGGGACACACACACAAAACCCTACCCAACTAGTTACAGCCTATAACTTGCGTTTCCAACAATCTCTTAGTTCCTTCATGCCTTCATAATTCAACCAGCTCTACGTGCTGAAATTAATTCACGGAAGAAAATCTTTTAAAGTACAAATTTACCTTTCCCTGGTGGATTACAATAAATGGTTCATGAATAAGTGCTTGTGTGGGGTTAGAAGATCTTTGTCCTTTCACAATGTTGCTCCTCACCATCTCTGAGGGACTTTGGACATTCTGTACAGCTCTCTGGCTCGCGGATCTCCAGCTTCATCCTACACAACCGTCTTCATCAAAAAATGCTAATCTTCTAACAACCTGTTTTGATTGGCCTTTATGTTTCAATAAGGAGGGATGATATTGTTGAATTGTTATTTTACAATTAGGGCTCTTAGCAAGCGACTAACATTGGTTAATACACACAATGACACAGCGACGACAGTCATTCAGGAAAGGTGACAGCCGAGCTGGCTGTCACCTTTCCTGAAAGACTTTCCACTATGACAGGTGCAGTAAGGGTTTAGTGTCTTGCTCAGGGACTCATCAGCATTCAGCTAGGGATCGAACTAGCAACCTATCGGCTACAAGACATCTGCTCTACCTCCTGTGCTGAGTCTACGTCGAAAGGTTGCTCTATATTGAGAAGCATGGAGTCATAACCTACAAGCATCCCTTTTTCATAAGTAATGCTCAACAAAGTGATATGAGACCCCCATAGAATTAAGTCGGTAGAGCATCAGACTATAAATTTTATGGTCGTGGCCTGGGTTCAAGTCCCTGTTCGGGTGGATATATTGTTTAAAAGACTCAACGGATCAAGGCTGATAAGCAAATCTTGCTGAGGCCCGATTGGTTGACTTTTCTCAAAATAAGACAATCTGAAATAAAGTTTGTTATTTCAGTATAAACAAGAGTACTTAATATGACATTTTTTTAGAAATTCAAACCGACAATCACTTGCCTTGAAATATGTTTAACAGACAACGGGAAATGGAACAAATGGATACATATTTTATAAGGTTTTGCTCCTATCATAAGCCTCATCTAGCCTACTTAATACATGATTTCACGCTATAAACGGAATATCATAGGTCTAATAATCGTCGGAGAAAATTCGTTTTTGAAAAAAAAAGTCCGCCCGAACAGGGACTTGAACCCTGGACCCTCAGATTAAAAGTCTGATGCTCTACCGACTGAGCTATCCGGGCGCTCAAAGTAGTCCAGTATGCTGTTACAAAATAAACTATTGGTGAATTGAATAGGCTCCACCTCCACTCTACGTATCGCTACGTTGTTTTCAGCGTTAGCTAATAGCATTTGCTAGTAGCATTTGTTGCTATAAATGTAGGTTACTCAACGTTGAGCTACATTATCAACCATAAGTCAGACAGTTTTACTGAATATGCTTGGGATTCATCAAATATATGGACGACGCAGAGTGCAGTTGAACATAATACTGCCCTTATTATGCCGTTATTATTATGCTTCCAGAACCGACAATATGTTGTCAACAAACGTGAAGACCTTGAGGAAAACAAGAAACACACCGAGTCGACCAGTAACGGTCGCACGGTTGTACAGTTCTAATAAACACAACTCAAAGGTAATCCAGTTGCTGGAGTTCAATGTTTAATGCCCAGTGTATCACCATCTAACGTTGTCCCTGATTTAGGTACCAAAGGTCCCAACGTGGGAACCCCTGGGAGAAGACCGGATCCCATCGGTAACCAACTAACTGTCATGATCTTGTATACACCACCATACTTGACATAAAATTGAAAAGAAATCTAAAACATACGTTATTTGTTTCAAGTTGCCACAAGTCTCGTCCGACTTGGTGGACAAACTGGAGAGACTAGCCCTGGTTGACTTCCGCACCAAAGAGGGTCTGGTCTGCCTGGAGAGAGCCATACGGTTTGCGGATCATCTTAATATGGTGGATACAACTGGAGTAGAGCCCATGGATTCAGTCCTGGAACACGGGTATAATGGACTATTCTGCTAGGAATACTCTAATAACCGGTCCATGACACAGCACATGCATTAGCCAATATGATTTAAGCAGTCATTATTGAATGATTACATTTACATTTAGGGAATTTTGCTGATGCTTTATCCAAAGCGACTTACCAATATTCATTCACATATTCAAACATCGACGGAGGTGTCAACCCCTTCAGGGCGACAGCCAGCTCGTCAGGAGCAATTAGGGTGAGGTTCTTTGCTCAGGGCAACCTCGACACGCTGGTTACCTTACCAGCCAACCCGCTCTACCTCCTGAGCTTGTATTTATTTAGCAGATGCTGGTGCTCAAAGAGACTTAAACGTTTGGCTGAAAAGATCTGTAGAGCTGTAGGGTACCCTACAGCCTTTTAACTGAATGGGTTTCTGGATGTTTTCCCTTATGAGCATGCAGATCTGATGACTTCAATTAAGAGCAGTTTGGCAATGTGTTGCACTGCCTGCTCCAATGGAGACTTTGGTCTATTCAGGTCTCAAGAGATTGCTGGTACTCAAGTCACCTTGAGTACCAGCATCTGCTAAATAAATACATGTATTCATATACACATTAAATACCTAAGGAATACCGAAGAGTATCCACAAATTTGTCATGTGTCTGAAAAGGCTGACGGAGGTGAATGTGTTTCCTCTCCGTCACTTTGAACCTGATGTGATTCTCAGGCAGCTCTTCCTGAGAGGCGATACAGTCACTGAAGGGGACTGTGCAGAGAAGCTGCTTCCACTTTCAAACACCACAGTGGAGGAGTACTTTGTTGCACCTCCGGTAGGGAATAAAACGTCCACTTCCAATCGACATTAGTCCAGCACAAGACACAATATTTCCTAGTTTATCTGCATAGCAACCGATGAGGCTTTTGGGAGTTTCCTTTGTTATCAGAAATGCTTTTTTTCTAAGCTTATGTTGTTTGTTTTTGTCCACAGGAAACATTCCACTTCCAAGGCGGGAGGACGGAGAGCGTCCATGTGAAACACTCTGAGTTTTGATTCAGCTGAACAATGTTATTCATATATGTATATCTGGTCTTTGTATGTGTATAACATTGTAATACATTAGACAATGGAATGGTTTACACAGACAATTTAATAAATGTTCATCAGTTAGACTCTGGCCACACACCATTATACAATCCCCACCTGTTAGCTCTGAAGACAGCATTTCTTTCTATTAAAACATCAATCCACTGCTTTTTCAGAAGAATGGTTGTCATTTGTAATTCCTTGCATAGCCAACAGATGGCAATGAGAACTAAGATAAAAAGGGACATTTGGATATCAAAGCAGGTACGGGTTGAATATAGAACAACATTCAATATTGTTTAGAATATCGGCAAATAAATTTAGATTTTTTCCACCAGAGGTGGTATTAACAGCAGTTAATTCCCTTAACTGCAAAGTGCAGGTTTTCAGATGTTAAACCTCTATGTCCTGTAACAAATTCACTCATTAGAGTAATTACATGTGTAGCTGAAGGAAAGTTACTCTGTCCTTTTTCTTGGGATTCTTACTATATGTTTTTGTGAATGAACACAATTATTTTAGTAGACGTTTATGTTATTATATATTTCCTTTTTGTTGTCCACCTGTCAGCCTATCGGTCGCAGTAGACTAAATAAGTAGGATCTAGAAAGTACCCCAATATTACCTCAGTATCAACTTCCTTTTCATGTTGTTAGACAATTTTCGGTTTCTGTTTTTGACTATGCATAAATTAAGTTTCATTTATTCATATTGGGTGTAGGCTACCATAGAATGATTCATCCCATAAACGTGCCTCACGCGGACACGCATCACGTTATAAATTATATCTAATCTATTTGTAACGTAGGAATCGCCTCTGGGTACTTGGAACTTGTGATCCTGAATCCTCGGACGCATATCAATACGAAGCAATCGGTTTCTGTCTATGACTCGACTGTCGGTGAAACGAAACAGATCGTCAGGTGATCTAAGTCGGAAAACGAAACCATGGAGGCTTTATAAACCCAAGCAACAGCTGATGTGGAGGAAACAAGTTTCTCACCGAGTCGTACACATTCATCATACTGCTCTTCAAAGACTTTAACCAGAGTAAGTTCAAATGTAGGCTATGCTATTTTAGTGTATTAAATATGATTAGCAGGGTTGCCAATTTGAAAATGACTTCTAACATGCTTTTATTTACATCTCCCCAGCAGCAGTTGGTCATGGACATCACAATCACTCTTCTTAACGGGGAGTCTCACCCTCTTACCGTGGCTCCAGGGACCACCGTGGGCTCGCTGAAAGACCTCCTCTCTCAAAGGTCTCGACTCTCTCCGGAGAGTCAGAAGCTTTTCTACGACAACGACGGGGAGAAAATAATTCTCGACGATACCATGTCATCTCTGAGTGCCTATGGTGTGTCACCCGGTGCCAATATCTTCGTGCTGGCCAAGGAGCCCGCTAATATCCAAGTGTTCCTGACAACGGTGAACGGCCAGATTCACACCTACACCGTCCGACCTGGGGAGACGGTGGCGGGCTTCAAGCTCAAGGTGAAACAGCGGGAGAAGGTGGCCGAGGACCAACAAAGGCTGATGCATGAATCCAAGCAGATGGACGACGGAAGTCGTACACTGGAGTCCTATAATGTGAAAGAGGGCAGCACCATCTACCTTAACGGACGGCTGAGAGGCGGCTAGGACTCGAGAGGAGAGGACTCAAAAAGAGTGATGATTTGCAAGAATGTGATTGCTGAATCCCTTATTCTTTGTTTAGATTATTTAACCTCAGAATGCATACATGTTCACCCACAGTTACATTAAATGCACTTAACTGCCTGAAGTTCACCATATTTGAATAAAAAAATATATATGCTGAGTTTTAGCTAGACCATTATGCTATAGTTGTATCTGGCACTGTTTATGCCACTTTAATGATTCCACTGTCAATTATTGAATATCTGAACTTATGTAATAATAAATTCAATCATAAATATTGGGTTCAAATTGTGTGTTGTTTTTAAAACCATTCATTTTCTGTACGACCCATTCTTGTGACCTGAGTAATCTCAATTTACTTTTGTTGTTTAGTTAGCTGTAGGCCTAACATTTGACTTGGACGTCCTCCACAAAACGATCACTGAGCAAATTACGCTCAGGTGAAGGTCGACAATGATTAATAAGTAATTGTATTGGTAAGATGGTTACGTTTACATATTTGGTTAGAGATGGTTAAGTTTGAAATGGCTAGTTTAGGCATAAGGTTAAGGATGGTTAGACTTAAACTAACCATTTCG